>NW_026057582.1:82727815-82768569 GCF_023721935.1 Panthera uncia
GCTCCCCCCCCCCCCCCCCCCTCCTCCCCCCCCCCCCCCCCCCCCCCCCCCCCCCCCCCCCCCCCCCCCTCCCCCCCCCCCCCCCCCCCCCCCCCCCCCCCCCCCCCCCCCCCCCCCCCGCCATGAGGCAGCCTTTATTAACCCTGTTTTGTAAACGAAGAGCCCTGGGACACAAATCATTTGGATAGCTTGCTCAAAGCCTCCTCAAATTAGTGGGAGACTCCCTACAATTCACCTGCAACTCAACAGATCTATTTCATTCCAAAGGCCTTGGTCCTTGGGGGTCCCGCACATGTGGCTTTGTCTAGAGGGAGTATTAGGTAAGCTCCCAACATTAAGGTCCCATAAGTTGCTGACACTCCAAGAGGTGTGACATAGATTAACTCACATGTGGTGAGTTCCTCGTGGGAAAGCTGTGGCTATTCAAGCCTCCTTGCCTTTCTGAGTGGGTGCCAGCTGCCTCCCAGATCCGTGACCTCCTCCAGAGCCTGCTAAAGTGACTAGGAAAGTGCTGTTTCCGGAACAGGAGCCAAAAGAGAATGCCACGGCTCTGTATCCCAAATCTTTGGGGGGAGGGGTTGTTTGTTTTATATACAAGAACTTATGTTTACTGCTAACAAAAACAAAACCAAACAATACCAAAAAAGAGAGCTAGGGGAAGAGAGAAAATGGTCAGAAGCACAACACCAAATCTCTGGATAGATGAGTGATCCAAGCATTCATTTCAAGAAACAAACATGTCTGTTTCTTGAAACTTAGAAGTGGACTTTCCAGGTGACATTAGAGCCCATTCAGTGTACTTGGCCCCAATAAAGAAAAAATTAAAACAAAAACAACCCCAAAACCCCACATTGAGCTGTTTTGAGCCACTTCAGGTACGAAAGTATTCAAATGAGCCATCCTGCCCAGTCTCCCTGAAGGCAGGCTGGGGTCATCACTATACCCTGGGTTTCCAGGCTCCCCATCTCAAGTCTGAGTGCCCATGTCCCTGGTAGCTGTTGACATTGCTCACAGGGCCTTAGGCAAAGCCCAGATTAGCAAGGAGAAGAATGGAGGTTTGGCTACAAGTGATGTTTTGCACAGAGTCCTGAGACTCAAGGGGAAAGGGCCAAGGGGGGGGGGGGGGGGAGTGCTTTCTTCCCTGGGGAGACCTACCCCTAGTACAGTTGTCCTCACCCACACCAGCTGTGCCCTTGACTCAGGACCTTTCTGGAATGAGGGCCAAGCACTTGGTGACCAAGAGGGCCCTTTTGGGGTCCCTGATCCTATGATACGTGGTCCCAGACTGGATAACACGTTGGCTTTTTTATGAATGTTATTTATCACATAAACAGGGATTCTGTGGTTGAACCATCCTGGGACAAACAGGAGTTGAATGTGATCTGAAAGAAAAAACAAAAAACTTTAACGTGCTGTCAGATTCGACTTACTAGTTTTGTTTAGGATTTTCCTTTTTATTCACAGGTGAGATTGGTTCAGCTTTTCTTTTTCTTGTACTATTCTTACCTGGTTTAAGAGTCAAGGTTGTACGTACATGTTTCATAAAATGCATTTACCTGCTTTCTTCCCTCTTTCCCCTCTTTAAATTATTTGACAGTGGAATGATATTTGTAATGGGCTTTGGATCTTAGAAAAACACACCCCCAGAGTCTGCCTGCTCGGCAGGAGACTTGGCACAGACAGGCAGAGAGACAGACACCTCTTTCCCTTGTTTGTAGTCTGTGTTGGCTTATTTCTGGCACTTTTGTTGTTTCTGGGACTGCTTTGCTGGGAGCTGGCCATTTCCCTGAGGAAGTAGGGCTGAGAGGTGAGGGAAGCCCTGGGCTGGGGGAGGGAGCACTGAGAGAGGGGTGGGGGTGGGGGTAGCACCCACCTATGCTTCCCTGGACCAGGCTCCCATGAAGCCCCTTGCTGGAGCTCAGCCTGACCCTACCCACACAGGCACCATGTTCCGAAAGAAAAAGAAGAAACGCCCTGAGATCTCAGCCCCACAGAACTTCCAGCACCGTGTCCACACCTCCTTTGATCCCAAAGAAGGCAAGTTTGTGGGCCTCCCACCACAATGGCAGAACATCCTGGACACACTTCGGCGACCCAAGCCTGTGGTGGACCCTTCTCGAATTACTCGTGTGCAGCTCCAGCCCATGAAGGTAAGGGAGGCGGCGGCAGGGATGGTCCTGCAGAGTCTGGCCTCTCCCAGTCCACAGAAGCCGGTGCCTGGCAAAACCACAAAGGCACCTGGAGGAACCACCTAATTACCAGCTATCGATTAGCTAGCTGTTTGCGTTCCCTGCTAATCAGCCTCACCCTGGGTGAGGATTGAATTTCCAGGGAGGGGGAGCCTGGGGCATCCCTCTCTGCATGCAGGTTGGTAGGGTTGCCCAATTTAGCAAAGAAAAATACAGGATGCCCAGCAAAATTTGAATTTCAGATAACAATGAATAATCTTTCAGTATTAAGTGTATCCCAGGCAATATTTGGACCCGCAGCCCCTCTGGGGCTGGGGCTCCCAGACCAGGGGGATTTAGTTGTGTGGGTCAAGAAGGGCAAGAGCTTGGTAGGGGCTGGGGTCAGGGGCCCTGCCAGGGTTTGGAGGCCACAAAGCCAGTTAATGTGGAGGAGAGCCCTAGACTGGCCACTGCCTCCTCAAGAAGCTCTGTGTGTCTCCCACAAGGCCACAGATAGAGCTAGAGAATGACAGCAGACCCCAGGCAGGGTCTGGACCCTACCTCTGTGCCCCCTCGGCTCCTGAAGCTCAGATGCCCACACCACTTGGCGTGCTGACTCCCTGTCTGCCCTGCTGGACTGTGAGCCCCATGACAATAGGCCTTCTCCCTGTATTTCTGCCCCCACACAGGCCCAACCTGCTGTGGACCCTGGTGAGTGACTGAAAAATTAAGAAACAGCTAGATGACACAGCAAGCGAGATCCTCAGGTGTTTCTCCCGAAGGCCCCTGGGAAGGCTGTCTGATCTGGTCCAGAACCACCCCTCCCTGCCATGAACTGGCTGCTCACCCACACTCTTTTCCCTCCCCTACAGACAGTGGTGCGGGGCAGCTCGGTGCCCATGGACGGCTACATATCAGGGCTGCTCAACGACATCCAGAAGTTGTCGGTCATCAGCTCCAACACCCTGCGTGGCCGCAGCCCCACCAGCCGGCGGCGGGCACAGTCCCTAGGGCTGCTGGGGGATGAACACTGGGCCGCTGACCCGGACATGTACCTGCAGAGCCCCCAGTCTGAGCGCACTGACCCCCATGGCCTCTACCTCAGCTGCAACGGGGGCACACCAGCAGGCCGCAGGCAGATGCCGTGGCCGGAGCCACAGAGCCCAAGAGTCCTACCCAACGGGCTGGCCACCAAGGCACAGTCGCTAGGCCCCACCGAGTTCCAGGGTGCCACACAGCGCTGCCTGCAGTTGGGTGCCTGCCTACAGAGCTCCCCACCCGGCGCCTCACCCCCCGCAGCCACTGGTAGGCGTGGGACCAAGGTTGCCAGACATGGTTCTGAGGAGGCCCGGCCACAGTCCTGCCTGGTGGGCTCGGCGACTGGCAGGCCAGGCGGGGAGGGCAGCCCCAGCCCTAAGACCCAGGAGAGCAGCCTTAAGCGCAGGCTGTTCCGAAGCATGTTCCTGTCTACTCCTGCCACAGCCCCTGCGAGCAGCAGCAAGCCAGGCCCTCCCTCTCAGAGCAAGGTAGGTTGGGATGGGCCCCGTCAGCAGAGCCCAGGAGCCTGGCCTTCCCCACTTACGGGGTCAGGCTAGGGAGGGCACAAGGGAACACAGTGATCAAGAAGCCAGCTCAGCCTCAGCTGAGGATTCTACCCTGAACCAAGTAAGCCCTGGTCGTCCAAACCTTAGCACAGGTGAGTCCGGTTCAGGCTGGCTCATTTTCTGGGGTGGGGTGGGGGCCTCAGAAGGGCCTTTGGTACATCCCAGTTTACATTCTTGCCCTCTGCGGTGTGTCTAGATGGGCCACACTGGCAGGCAAACATCTCTAACCATAAACCCAGACTTTTCCCCGCCCCCAGCACCCAGAGCCAGGTGCTCTGGTGCTGGACAGGGGCAGGGTCTCTGCCTCCCTCTTGACAGCTTCTTTCCGCCTCTGCCCCCTGCTTGCCCCAGTGCTCTCCTCAGGTCCTGCTGAGGTTCCCTGTCCAGACTGCTTCTCCCTAAGGCATCAGGAATGTTCAGGTTTAACCCCTTCTCTGGTGAGAATGCTTTCCTTCCTCCCCTTTTCCTTTAGTGGCCGTTTGAATGTTCTCTAATGATTTATTTGGAGTCCATGTGCCCTGTGAGAAGCTAGAGCAATGAGCGTGCCTGGGCCGGGGAGCAGCAGGAGAGCTGACTTTTGGCATGTGTGACAGCCTTAAATGCACATGTTTTTCCTGTGAAATAGGAAACAGTGAAGGGAACCCTAACGGTGACATTTCTTGACAGGCAGAGGAGACTGTTCTTGCCCTTAGATGTCCTGTCCGTAGTGACAGCACCAGCCTTTCTCATTAGGCAGAATGACAAGATGTACTCAGAGAGGGTAGGATGAGTCCCAGGTGTCTCGAATGAGTCAGGGAAGGAAACGGTGAGAGGGCCCTCGGGGTTCAGGCCTCTTGCTCCTAAAGGTTTCTGGCACCCCTAGCTCCTTCTTGAGGGGCCAGTGGAAATGAGCTCACATTGCAGCACAGAGGGTGGGGAGTCAGACCTAAAAAAGTCAGACCTCCCCTCCCTGGAGGGCTTTCAGACCAAGCCTGGCTCCTCCCATGTTGGTGGTACATGAGTGTGGTTCCAGCTTGGGGAGTGGCCTGGACCCTTAACCTTTGCAAGTCACTGCCAGCCCAAGGCATCCAGGGAAAGTTCTGGGCTTTGTGTGCTCACTGGAATGAAGGACATGGGCTGGGCTTCCACGTGGGGTGCGGGTTTAGGGGTAGAACAAATGAGATGTGGCTTGATGTATCCATATGAGGAACATGTCTGTGAGCTGAGAGGTCTCTGGAAGGCCATCCCCTGGGGAGACACTTCCTTGAAAACCAAGGTGGGAGCAGGACAGTTCACGCTGCCCAAGAGGTGAGAACTGGTACTTGATCGCTCTCTGGCCTCTCGGGAGTCCTGTGGCAGGGCTTCGGGGGTTTGGGAAAAGGGGGTGTCAGCCCTGGGTTGGGCACTGACATGCATGTTTCTGAGCTCCTGCCGGCACCCCACAGCAGGGATCAGGCTGTCCACCCAGCCTCTGTCAGCCCGTCCATCCTACATACTTTACCAAGGATCTCCCATAGGCCACCACTGCTGCATGTGTGGGGCTGTCCCCTGCACCAGAGGCAGGTGGTAGTCATCTGCGGCTTGGAGATGCCACAGTTCCAGATCCAGGGGAGTAGTTTCCTTCCAGGCACCTTGGGCATGTATTTCTAAATAAATATTTTCAAGCCAGGCCTCTAAAAGGCAGGGCTGAGACTTCCTCTGAGCTGCTCTGGGCCATAGCTTCTCAACCCCTTCACTATTGACATTTGGAGCAGATGATCCTTTGCTGTAGGGGCTTTCCTGTGCATCGTAGGATATTTAACAGCATCTCTGGCTTCTACCCACTAGATGCTGGTAGCACCTCTCAGACGGGATAACCAAAAATCCCCCCAGACATTGCCAAATGTCCCTTGGGGGATAAAATCAGCCCCAGTTGAGAACCACTGCATCCGGCTTCCTACTCCACCCCTACAGCCCCAGGAACTACCAGACCAAACCAGCAGCCAGCCTTCCGCACCTCAGCACATCCCAGGGGCTGGCTCAGGAAGCTCACAGCAGCTGTCCATGCACTGGTGCCCTAGGAGGTCAAGCCACCAATTGTCACCTCCAGCCGGAAGAGGCTCCAGGAGGGTCTGTGGCTCTAGGGCTTTTGTACCCAGCCCCAGGGAGCTTGGCCTGCAGTCACTCACTTTGGCTAAACAGCAAAAGACCTCAACCCTGAGTGGGGGCTGGAGGCCAAAGAGTTAAGACAGGAACTTGGGGGATTTAGGAGTGGTTCCACTTAGAGGCAGAAAGGCCAAATCAGAAGACCTCGAGAATCAGCAAGCCTTGGTTAAACACCTACTGTGTACCCTGTACTCTGTTAAATTCCAGGTACCTCCCGTAGGACCACAGCATGGGGGTAGGGAGTTATGCTGACCAGGGCTGACATTGGGCTTGCTCCTTACTACCTAGTGACGCCGGGCAAGTTACTTAACCTTTCTGAGCCTTTTTCTTATCTACAAATACAGATAATAATAGTACCCATAGGATAATAAAACAAGCCCCAAGGTTGTGAGAATTAAATTAGAAATGCATTTAAGGGCCTTGTCAGAGTGGTATACCCCCAATAAATGGCTTTATTATTTTTAAAATATTATGACATGGCCTTTGCCTCTGAGGCACTTACAGTACAGCCCCTAAGCCCACGGCTGGAGAGCCTGGCCCTGTCATCATAGCCGGGGAAGGGAAAATGAGGCATCATTGTAACTCTACGCACGACTCTTCTGGTGGCTTCCCGCCCAAGGAGACGTCTCTATCACACCAGAAACTCTAGAGCCCACAACAGTGAATTCCATCTTTTGTCCCCCTTTCTCTTTCTTGGTGTGGCTTAATAGGTTTCCTCTGATTTTTTCTTGTGGTGACATTAAGTAGAAACTCCCTTCTTGTGGAGACAGACAGTGAGGCGAACAAAGGGTCCAGATGCTGCTGAGGTGAAGACTGAGTCCAGGTGGTGGGTCCCCACCACCCCCTATCCCATGTTCCAGGCCACACTGGAGCTGGGCTCTCAGCTGGATCCCTACTGTATCATCCACCCACCTACCCCTGCACCGTTGGTGCCTGAGTTCAGCCAGCACCTGCAGCAGTGTCTCCACAGGGGCCTTGAGAGCGGCGGGGGAGCAAATCCCCTCCTAGGCCCCTCCACAGGGCTTGTCCTTACCACGCCCACTCCCCTCCCACCCCCTCACCCCACCCTCCCACCCCGCCCCGGCCGACTGACAGCACCCACTCAACCACAGAGCAGAGATAGCCTGTGTGGGAGGCCAAGAGGCCAGAAGGTGAAGGGAATCATTTTACAGCCTTCCTTAGAAATCCAGGTAGAGAGAGCAGCTGTAGGTGTTTGTAGGCCCTCCAAACTCTGTCCAGCCCCACCCAGATGCTCAGAGAGCATGTTTTCTGTGAACCATACCTCACAGGCCAGCAGACAGCCTTTCTGCAGGGCCTCAGGGGCTACCTCGTGATTGGTGATCCTGTGATGTAGTGAGCCCTGCAGGCTGAAGTCTTGTGAACCATCTGCTCCTGGGACATGGCCTCACAGCCTCAGCAGTGGCCCTGCCCCCTCCACTCCCATCCCAGTCCTCCCACAGTCTCCCTGAGGCCATGGAATCACAGACCCCATTTGTCCAAAGCTGCCCCAAGTGTGTCCCACAGTCCTCCTACATCAGAGCCCAGGGGCCTCATTAAAACGCAGGGTCACTGCTCTAGGGAACCTACCGAGGCAGAAATCCGCATTTTATCCAGCTCCCCAGATCACTGTGCATTTATAGAGGAGACCGGGGCTCAGAGAGGGTGAGGTGCCTAAGACTCATCGCTGGTCAGAGCAGTGTAGTAATGAAACCTAGGTCGTGACCCCCCCAGTCCAGAGGTCTCACTGCTCCAACCACACAGAGTGGGGAAAGGTGGGTGCGGGCCAGGTGCTGGCAAAGACGTGGGAAGATCTATTTACTACCCAGATGTGCTCAGTGGGCAGGATGGAGTAGTCACAATGGGTGCTGGGAGGTTCTCCTGGCTCCTTCACCGTGTAGGCTGAACCCAAGCACACTCTGCCACAACTTGACTCTCTGCCAGCAGGGGCCCTCGCACACATGCTCACCCCTAGGCAAGACCAGGGGCTGAGTGGGGTGGTGTGAGCGCTCCGAAGCCTGGGGAGAGGGTGCTGAAGAGGTTGACAAGGCTCTGCTGAACGTGGTAGGACCGAAGGCCCAGACTCGGGGTCCCTCAGCCCAAGCTGAGGGCCTGAGGAGATTTCCTGGAGGTCAATGGAGCTCTGGGGACCTGGACCAGGACCCACTGGGCACCTAGGCAGCTGCTACTTGATGGGTTCTGAGACGTTCCAAGAAGTTCTCTGCAGCTCCTGAAGTGTCCCTCGTTAGGTAACTTTGGCCCTTTCTGGGGTGCCCCTTTTAAAATCATGTAATGCCTGGGAAGAGTCATATTGCACATCACCAGCTCCTTGGAGAGAACCCAAGAATGGGACCCTTTCCTGCTGGGCTGCCAGGAGGGCTTAGGACCTGAAAGGCAAGGAACCTCAGAGGCTTCCAGGGCTGGGGCTTGGGCTCACTGAGGCTCAGTCTGCCACTCAATTCCACTTCCCCTCCTGTCCCACCAGAGGCCATAGAGATAGGCCCCTGCCTTCCCTTCCTTGTGGGGGTTATCAGCCAGGAGTTTCATGCTTGGGAGCAGGTAGAGAGGCTGCTCTGTGGAGCCCCTAGGAAACCTTTCCACCCCTGGCCCCAGGGCTTGGGTTTGGCTAGACCTGCCCTCCTGATTCCAGATCTCTAGCCCAGGAAGCATGCCTGAGAACACTCAGATGGTAACACGGCTCTATGGTCCTCTGTTAGGGACACACTCTCACAGCATAGACACGCAGACCCCCTGCTGTCTGGCACAAGTGGGGTTATCAGAGCCCGTGCTGTGGCTTCCCTGCCCTGTGCTGGGAGCCAGTCACAGCTGCCCTGCTGTCCACACCCCCACCCCACCACCCAGGGCCTCTTCCACCCACATGGCCCCTTGGGTGGGAGCGCCCTGGGAATGAAGAATGCCTCTGACCCAGATTCCCCGCAACAGCCCAGCAGCACAGAAGGAAGTCAGCCTCTGGATGGCCTCCCAGGGGTCTGGCTGTCAATTACCCAGGAAGAAATACCCGGCAGAGGACACCCAGGGACTCTGCTTTCTTCAGCTTCCCAGGAGTGGCAGAATGGATGTAAAGAGCTGCTGTTGGACTGCTCACCTGGGAATGCTGGGGGCTGGGTTGCCAGGCAGGACCAAGCTTTGGCTTCTGCTCCGTTTGAAAATCCTTGCCTGTAGCACCTACCCTATTTGGTCTGACACCCTCTAGACCTGCCCCTGTCCAGAGGTCAACCCCTGCTTCTGGAAAGGTCACAGCAAACGCTCCCACAGTCAAACCCCTTTCTGTTTCTTTTTCCCTCCCTGCAGCCCACCTCCTCTTTTCGACCGCTGCAGAAAGAACCCACCCAAAGCCTGGTGGCCAAGGCCCAGTCCTTGCCCTCAGACCAGCCCATGGGGACCTTCAGCCCTCTGACCACCTCGGATACCAGCAGCCCCCAGAAGTCCCTCCGCATAGCCCAAGCTGCTGGCCCACCCCCAGGCCGGTCTTCCCCCGCGGGCTCCCCACGCACCAGGCAAGCCCAGATCAGCACCAGCAACTTGTACCTGCCCCAGGACCCCACGGTGGCCAAGGGTGCCCTGGCTGGCGAGGACACGGGTGTTGTGACACACGAGCAGTTCAAGGCTGCGCTCAGGATGGTGGTGGACCAGGGTGACCCCCGGATGCTGCTGGACAGCTACGTGAAGATCGGCGAGGGCTCCACAGGCATCGTCTGCCTGGCCCGGGAGAAGCATTCAGGCCGCCAGGTGGCCGTCAAGATGATGGACCTCAGGAAGCAGCAGCGCAGGGAGCTGCTCTTTAATGAGGTGGGAGGAGAGGGCAGGACGTGGCGGGGCGCTCGGGATGGACATCTGGGAGCGGGGGCAGTGGGGACTGTGCCTGGCACTCAGGCACCCCCACCTGTCCCCCCCCAGGTGGTGATCATGCGAGACTACCAGCACCTCAACGTGGTGGAGATGTACAAGAGCTACCTGGTGGGCGAGGAGCTGTGGGTGCTTATGGAGTTCCTGCAGGGCGGCGCCCTCACGGACATCGTCTCCCAAGTCAGGTGGGCAGCTGCGAGGGCTGGGCAGTGGGAGGGCCGGTTGCCCCCCCACTGTCTTGGAAGGAGTATTGTGCAGCCTCAGGCCAAGGACACTGGGGTGCCTGTCACGTCATTGTGAGCACCTCCCGTCTGTTGGGGTTAACAGACTCAGGGCGTTCAGGAGAGTGGGTTGGGGAACACCAGAATGTCTCCAGCCTAAGTCCAGGCCCATTTCCACCAGGGCCCTGGCCTGACTGGACCCCCACACATATTGCCTAGGAGCTGTGGGGCCCGGTACCAGGGGCACCTAATCTGGCAGCCAGCTGCCCTGCAGCCCCGCCAAAGCTAACATTCTCTTCTGCTTGTGGCCTTCCCTGTCCAGGCTGAACGAGGAGCAGATCGCCACTGTGTGTGAGGCCGTGCTGCAGGCCCTGGCTTACCTGCATGCCCAAGGTGTCATCCACCGGGACATCAAGAGTGACTCCATCCTCCTGACCCTGGATGGCAGGGTAGGCCCCTCCCCTCCCTGGTACACCCGCGTCCCACCCCCTGCTTCCATATTCCCAGCTAGGCTCCTGCTCCACCACTCACTCCCGTTTTTCCCTCTCACCTCAACCGCAGGTGAAACTCTCTGACTTCGGATTCTGTGCTCAGATCAGCAAAGACGTCCCTAAGAGGAAGTCCCTGGTAGGCACCCCTTACTGGATGGCTCCTGAAGTGATCTCCAGGTCTCTGTACGCGACTGAGGTAACTGGTCCTTCCATCCCCCAGTCCTCCCAGAAGCAGCTTGGGAACAAATAGCTCTTGTGGCCCTTGCAAAGACCCGCCCCCACTCCCCAAAATAGCCCTAGTTTTCAGATTCCTACTTAGTCAGTACCCTACCCCACTGCCCATCACACCCTGCCCGCTCTTAGATGGGTCTGCTCTCACTTGTGACTTTGCTTCTCGAAAATGCTCCTACGGCAGCTCAAGGGCAAGGTGGGGTATGGCCGGGCTTCCTCATGTGTGATGGCCATTCTCGGAGAATGGCTGACAGCTATGTCCCTGCAGTCAGTGGGCACTCATGCAGAAAAGAACCAACCACGAGGCAGGTGGCCAGGAAGGAGGCCAGCTCACCGAAGAAAGCTGGGGCCAGCTGCTCCCATCCCCCCGCAGTACACTGCTACTGAAGGGTCAGCTCTGGTCAGTGGAATCAGGGACATTCTCTTCCTGCAGGTGGATATCTGGTCTCTGGGCATCATGGTGATTGAGATGGTGGACGGGGAGCCACCCTACTTCAGCGACTCCCCAGTGCAAGCCATGAAGAGGCTCCGGGACAGCCCCCCACCCAGGCTGAAAAATTCTCACAAGGTCAGTCAGTGCACAGGGTGTGCCCTTGCTGACCCCATTCTTCCTGAGGCTTGGAGGACCAGAGCCTGGGCTCCCAGGCCCAGCTTCTCCCTTCCACAGAAGCCAGAGGCTCCCAGAAAAGGCTCTTCTTTCTCCGCACAAAACCTGCACCTGGGTGTGGAGCCACATCTGTACACAAGCCTCTGTGGTCACTCAGACAAGTTTCTGCCTGCAGGCAAATGACAAGAGCCTGAGAAAATGGAAAGCAAGCCTTCCAGGAATCTAGAGAAGCTAGTTGAGCAGGAACCCCTCTACCCCACCTGGCAGGGGAGCCATACCAAGGCACAGTGTTCCGAGTCTGTCATAGCAAATTGCCTTGTCCTTCATTGGTGCACATCCTGACCACATCTGAACCACAGGTTTTCCCTTAAAGGTGGTGCGTGTGTGTTTAACCCTTTTCTGTCAAATCCACCCAAACTCACAGGCCTTTACCAGTGGACACTCCTTGCTGGTGGGCAGGTCAGTACAGGGCGGCAAAATGGCACTGCCATCTCGTGGCCAGAGCGAGAAATGTCCCAGAGGGGTGAAGCCCAGTCCCTGAATAATAGTTCTGTGGCCCCACCACAGCTGGATGGGAGAACAGACAGGAAGACACCTTCCGAGACAACTGGTCCTTGGAGCCTGCACCACCAGCCCCAAGATTAACATATAGGGGAGATTTCCAATTGACTAATTCCCCAGAGGAGGTAGCCTTCTGTAACAGCCCAAGATTTAGCTTAATCCCAAGATATTGGCGCAGAATGAACTAAGATAAGCCCCTGACTTAGACTCTAAGGCTTAGAGCAATAAAGAAATCTTCCTTTTCAGGTCCCACTTTGTTTTTTTCTTTTCTTCCAAACACTTCATCCCTGACCTCTTTCTTATCTTCGCTAAAGACATGGCAAGCACATTTTATCATTAGCCCATTGGGCAGATGAGAAAACTGAGGTCTAGAGAAAATTGCAACTTGCCCAAGATCAGGGATAGACCCAGGACTGGATCACTAATATGAATCCCATGCTTCTCCCGCAGAGCCACAGAACCTGAAGGCTGAGAGCCCTGAGAAGCAGGGTGAGGAATGGGCTATATTTGGAGCCCAGCTTCCCAGGACACCAGGCTTCTTAATTCCACTGCTCAGTAGCACCCCCTAGAGGTGATCTAGCTACTTTTCCTGGACCGATGCCAATTTTCTTTACCTATCCCATAATCCAGAAAGTACTGAGCCTGGGAGCTACTACCAGGAAGTAAGAAACGAGAGAATTCGAGACTTTCAAATGATGGTGAGGCCAGGCAGACAAGTAACCCCGAAGCCACCCCATGCTGTGGCTTCCTCTCACCGATGCCCTGTCTCCACAGGTCTCCCCAGTGCTTCGAGACTTCCTGGAACGGATGCTGGTGCGGGACCCCCAGGAGAGAGCCACGGCTCAGGAGCTCCTGGACCACCCTTTCCTGCTGCAGACAGGGCTGCCCGAGTGCCTGGTGCCCCTGATCCAGCTCTACCGCAAGCAGACCTCCACCTGCTGAGCCCGGGGACACTGGGCAGCCAGCCTGCCGGCGGGGCCTGCCTGCCTCATTCTCTCAGTATTCTCTCCAAAGATCGAATGTGAAACCCCACCCACACCCTTCTGCCCCTCAGCCCACTGGGCCAGGCCGGACCTGCCCCTCGGTCTCTCTCCCTCCCAAGAGAGTCCCCAGTTGCCTTTGGGATGGTGGAGACCCCCTTCTACAGAATGACCCTCTGTTATTTGCACAGGGATATTTCTAAGAAACGTGGAGACCCGCACTCCTGGCCACGTGGCCAACACAGCAGAAAAAGCTGCTGCGGTTTTTTAAAGGTAGTTGTACATTAGCATCCCAGGCCACCGAGAGGGCAGACTGCCTGTCTTCGCCAGGATACTTGCTGTTCTCAGCTCCAGCTCTAAACCCTGGGGTCTCAAGAGGGCCACAGGGAAGGTTTCTATTGCCTGAAGCCGTCTTCCTCCTTTACGTCTGACTTCCTGAAGGTACGGTCCAACCTGCACCTGTTTCCCGACCCACCTGCACTGACACCACTCTCCCTGCACAGCCTGCTCCAAACTGTGAACAGCCTGCTCTCTGGCCAGGGGTGGAGGAAGGGCATTTGTCTGGGTAAAAGAGAAAGAATGCGGTTGGTGGTAAACATAATCTCACTTTACAGGATGGAGAGAACATTGTGTGTGTGTGTGTGTGTGTGTGTGTGTGTGTGTGAAGTGGAGGACAGTCACCCTGACAGCCTGGCTCCCTTCAGGTCACTCACAGGTCACCAACTTCAGTAAGGCTTCCCATCCTTTCTGCCACTAAACTCTACCAGGAAGGGACCTGCTTTCTTGGCCTGGCTTCTCACCTCCTAAGTCCCATGTTTCTACCTGAACAGTGAAGAGAGCTGATGCATCCCAGGGGCTTCGCAGATTTCCAGGTGTCTCCTGTACTGTGGAGTCTGAGAGCCAGAGATGGGAATGGTAAAGGAACAAACTTTGTTTTGCCTGTGAGCTTTGTCTCAATAACCAGGTCATCAAGGACCCATTATTTTCAAAAATCTTGGTCTGAGGGAGATGAACCACCCCCTGGGGCTCCATCCTGTCAAGAAAATGGACACCCCCTTTGTGCAAACCATCTGCCCTAGCTGCCTCTTCAGACACCTGTCTCTTTGTCCCCCTTCCCTCCCCACCTTCAGGGATGTTGTGAGTCAGGGAATCCAGGGAAGAACTCCAGGTGTCAGGATCCTATCTAGATAATATTTTTAGATTCCTCTGCTCCCTAGTGGCCTGCTTTGGGCCCCCCCCCCCAAAAAAAAAACTTGCAAGGACTTTTTTAAGGGTCAGAGTTTTAAAAACAAAAGCATCTTCCCTAGAAACTTTTGTGAATTGTTTGCACTTGTGCCTGTTTTAAATTAAACTGAGTGTTCAAAACCTCTGGGCTGTTGTCTCTGACAATGGAGCCAGGCTATCTTCAAGCTGGACACTTCAAGCAGCTGTCTGGTGTGCCCCCCTCCCATATGAGCTCCCCAGCGGTCACTCAGTCCACAGAAAACCCAACTCCCTGGTGGCATGTGGGCCCATGAGGGCGGATAAGAAGGGAAACGGGAAGCGAAAGGCCCTTGGGACTGAAAGAACTGAGAAAGGGACAGAGCTGTCCTTCCCACGGGCGAAGAACCCAGCCAGGAAAACCAGGGCCATGCGCTCTGCTTGCTGGTACCACAGGGGCTCTGCGGGCAGCCACTGGAGCTGATGGCCACTTTCTGCACTGGCGTCTCCCTGCTCCCTTTTGCTTCCCACTCCAAGGAAAGTCAGAGGCTGCTTTCCTCCAGCTGTCCATAGAAAGTGGCCTGGAACTGCTTCCAGGGAGAAAGCAGTCTGTGTTTCTGTTCTCAGAACTGAGGGGTTGTGGAGCAGCAGTGCAGTGACTGGAAATCAATACACCTTGGTCCTAGTCCTGCAGGTAGGGGAGGTAGATGGCATGATCTTTAAGCTTCTAGCTTTGACACTGATTCCAGCACTTCCTTCCTGAGAGTTCATCCTACCCCCACCCCCAGGGTTCACTGAAACCTCTTACCCAGCATCCAGGAGTCACACAGACTCCTGCTCCTGCTCCCCTCTCCTGCTCCCCACACCAGCCCCACCTGGAGAACTGCCCTGGTCTCAGGGTCCTGGTCCCACCAGCTCAGTTGGAAGCAGTACCTGAGTCCTTCCTTCAGGAGGCGGCCACAGTGCACGGTGGAACAGGCAGGGATGGAGGCTGACAGAAGGCAGAACCTTCACAGGAAGCAAGCACACCCTCTTGTCACTCCATAGGGAGCCCAGAATCAGGAGCAGTTGGCGAGGCAAAGAGAGGCCAGTTCTTGCAACTGAATAATACTGGATTTATTAACTATTCTTCTGAGTTGTAATAGTCCTTCCACTGCCCAGTGTCATTCCAAAAGCGTGTGCGGACGTCATTTGGCCTCCCATGCAGCCTAGTTCTGAGTTTGATGTTAGGGTACTGAGCTCCAGTGGCCTGTGTGACTCTTCACAACGATGAAAGCAACAAGGATTGGAAAAGAAAACTGTTTAGAAAGGTCTCTTCTAAAGTGAGCGAGCTAGAGAGGACCCCAGCCTCAATGCCTGGGGGCTGACAATGAGAAGGAAGTGCAGGAGAGCAAAATGTGCTGAGATGTAGAAGTTTTGCACAGAGCTGGGACTAGTAAGTAATCTGCAAGAACAGAAAGTCAGTCACACACAGTTCATTGCAGACAGGAAAGATCTGCTGTGGTCTTTTAGAAACAATGCTTTCAACCACCAAGCCCTTGGCACCTCCGTGGAGAGGAGCCCTCATGACTGTTTACTCAATAAGGAAGGCCCAGGGTGACATTCAACCAGAAAGCCACAGGTCAGCAACATTTGAAAGATGACAGCACCATCAACCTAATGTTCACCCCAGACCTTACAGTGTTTTGAAGAAGTCAAAATACTTGTATTCTTACACCATTAAAAACACCGTGGAAATTAAACACAGTCAGAAAGGGAATAAGTGAACAAGGAGGGATCGGCCAGAGTGGGGGGCGGGGGGGGCAGGAGTTTGTGCTTGGGATGTCCAGTTATCCCCCATCCCACCCCAGATCCTCTCCGCCTGGCTTTTCAGGTGCTTCTGTATCCTTCACCCACCACCCAGACAGTGGGACTAAGGAGAGGCAGATGTCTGGGGAGAAAGGAATGAGAGGAGGGCAATACACCCCCAAAACGAAAGCAAATCTCATCAGAAGAAAACAATGCAGGTCCCAAGGTTCAGAAATTATAAAGAAGGGGTTGGAAGCCCCTGTTTTTCAGAAGAGAGCAGGAACTCTCTGGACTTGGGAGCCTTAATTTGGAAGATCTTGGGGTCCTTAGTGAAGAAGGGTCTGGGCTTCTGCTACTCCAAATCCGGGTTTTTTGTTTACTGTCCCTCACTCCACTGCTGGGAAATGGCTTCAAGTATCCGGATTTAATATACTACAAGAGTAAGGGGAGTCCATGGGTAAATGCACACGGAGGGAGAAGTACATTGCCGTGATCCCAAGTGAAACCAGAAAAAGTCTGAACCCCGAGCCAGGGCGCCGCGAGGTAGGCGCAGCGCTGCCACCAGGGGGCACCAGAGATCACGTCCAGTGCGGGGTGGGGTGGGGTGGGGTGGCTGACTTTTGAGAGGCAGAAGGACTGGGAAGGTGTCTGACATCTATACAACCCCCACTCACCCCCCCCCCCCCTCCCCGACCCAACGTCTCAGCAGAGATCATTCTCTCTGGGCAGTCCCCTTAGAGTTATGGTGAGAAACCTTTCGTTCTGCAAAGGCGTTTTAGATCGACGCCTTGAAAAGCCCCCACCTCAGACGGGTTAGGCGCTGCACGCTCAACCTTCGGGGTTCACAAAAAAAGCCCCCAAACGCAGCCATCCCGCGGGCTGGGCGCACAGGTACCCGTGCTAGGGTTTCCGCAGGGTCCTAGGGCACGCGGTCACCCGACCTCCTAGAATCCCCCTCTTAGGCCAGCACAAAGAGGAGGCAGGGGAGGGGAGGAGAGGAAGGACCACGCCGGAAAAGGGCTTTTAACCACCTCTCCACGGTTGCCTCTGACTCACTAATCTGCCCAGTAATGAAGCTTTGCCCGGCCTGCGTCCCACGCGCTGGGGCAGAGGCAGGGGTCCTTGGTCTCGACCTCCAGCATCTACCATCCGCCCTGCCCTCCATTAACAGCCCAGCGAGAAGTAGGAGCCCTTTAACAGCCCCCTTCCAGCTCTCGCCAGAGTTTGATGTAATTTAAACCCGGACCTGCGGCTCGTGTGGGCTTCCCGACTCCCTCGCGCCGCCGTTCAACGTAGCAAACACTTCAGTCAATTATCCCCCTCGCAGAGCTTCTATTTAAAGAGACATTGTCAGGTTCTTAAGCCTCGGATCAGACCCGCTGCTTTCTGCTTCATATACAAAGACTCAAAACACGAGTTCTTTGAGGATTGGAAGAAATACAATTAAGCCAAGCCTTCGCAACCGTTCCACCCTGCGGGAGCACCCACATGGCACCCACATGCGGGATGGGGGGAGCTGGGAGGTGGTGGGGGCGGGGAAGTGCCAAGTCCTTTCATTTCAGGCCTCTAACAGCAGAAGTAAGGCTGGGTCACGAGAGACACGACCTCAAAGATAAAACTCAAATGCCCCCGAGCTGAAGTACAGGCTGGCTCAGGTGCTGGGAGCTGGGCTGGGTAGGGGTTAGTGTGGGGCAATGACCCCCCATCATCAATGAAGTTGAATCCTGGGTCGGCCAGAGGCACAGGGAGCTGGAATCACCCAGGAGCTGTTTCAGAAGACAACCAGCATTCAATACCAAGGCCTCTGCCACCCCCAAATATGCTCTCATTGTCTGGAGGCAGAAGTTTCTCCCCAGAAAAACGTAACCTTCAGACTCCTTCACAATCAGCCCTCCTGTCCAGAAGGGCTCAGAGGCCAGTCTCCTTGCTCTCCTTCTCCAACACTTAAGAGGAAGGGAGACTTAGGTCACGCGAATTACTGTCTTATCACTACCCAGAGGGGGGAGGCTAGGCCTTTGTTCTACAAGTCAACTCTTCTGCTGCCTGGCTACTAGGGTGTGGGAGACTGGCCAGGAGGAAGTGTCCGGGCTGGAGTCCCACAAGACTCAGAACTGAGCCTTAGGGCTCAGAGTAGGGGGTCCATCTTCCTGGCTGGAAGGCTGTAGCATGTGGAACCAGTCTTCTACTCTTCCTCTTCCAGGACAGGAAAGGTAGGCTGTAGGGAAGGCGAGAGACCTAGGCAGGGAATACCAACAAGCACAAAAAAGAAATAAAATAGGGGCTCTTTTCAGAGAGAGGGTTGGTAAAGGTCTTGCCTTGGCAGTGGGGGACAGGTTCTGGATCACAGGCCGGGAAACTGCCAGTTAAATGAAGGACCTGGAAGAGAGAAATCCCAGTGGAGGTGAGACATTAAGAGCAGGGGGTGCAGGGCTCAACCTCGACGCTGTTTACCGCTGAGAGTGCAGCACCATGGCCTCTGTGCCTGCCTGCCAAGGCTGAGGCCCAGGCCCCGAGTGGGGCAGAGCGTTGGCCTCTAACTCTGCGCCCCTCTCGGGCCCTGGTGCCTCCCCGACCAGGCTGGGGATGTCTGGAGCTGTGGAGCGTCGGCGCAAACCCAAACGGCCAGAGCCGGGGCCGCCCTCCGGGTGGGGGCTAAGGCCAATGGGGGCTTGCACTAAGGTCGGAGGCACTCCCTCCAGCACCTCCTGCGAACGCCACCTCCCGGTCCCCGAAGACTGGGGCGACTGTGGTCGGGCCATCAGGGCTCCTGCCCGCAGACGAGCCGCCTCCTCCTCGGTTACAGCACCCAGCGCCAGGCTCATGCTCCGGCCCAGCTCGGGCCTGTCGCTGCCCTGTGCTCGGTGCCGGCCAGAGCCCTTGCCCCCTGACCCTGCCTCGCCACCGTGACCGTGGCCGCCGGCCGCTCGCGCAAAGCGCGCCAGGAGAGGCCGAGGTAAGCGGCGAGGACTGGGTCGTCGACGCTCGGGGCTGGGCGCGGGAGCCGGACGGCCAGGGGGGCTGTCGGAGTTGGAGCCCCGGGCCGCGGCGGCGGCGGCTGCGCGGCCCCAGGGCCCGGTGAGGGCTTGCACGCAGGTCCCGTGGCCGCGGGCGGCGGCCAGTTGCAGCGCGGTGAGACCCGCTCGGTTGGTGCGGTCGAGGCGCAGGCCGAGGCGGCGGAAAGAGCGCACCAAGAACTCGAGCACCGCCCCATGGCCGCACGCCGCCGCCCACATCACTGGGCTATTGCCCGCCGAGTCGGCCGCCTCCGGGTCGCCGCTGAACTGCACCAACAGCTGCACGGCGTCCAGGTGGCCGCGCTCGCAAGCCAGGCTGAGTGCCGTGCGGCCGCGCTCGTCCCGCAGGTTCACTGCTGCACCCTGCTCCAGCAGTAGCCGCACGAAGCGCGCGCGCAGCGCGGGGTCCGGCAGGCCCACCGCCACCATGAGCGGCGTGCGGCCCTGCTCTGCGCGGCAGTCGATGATGCTGCGGTCCAGCGCATCCAGCACAAAGCGGGCCAGGTGCACTTTGCCCGCCTGCATGGCCTCCAGGAAGGTGCGCGTACCCGCTCGGGGGCACAGGTCCTTGGGCTTGAGCATGACCCCGGCCGCCGCTCCCAGGCGGCCCAGCAGCTCCGCACGGGGGCGCCCCTGTTCCCGCGCCCCGCCGGGCTCTGGGCCCCGCTGGTGCTCTGGTTTGGCTCTCTCCGCGCGTGGGCGGCTGCAGCCGAGGGTCCTGATGTTCCCAGTCTTTTGCTCCCGCGGCTTCCGCTGCCCCGCCGCTCCTGAGCCGCACGCCTGGCGTCTCGCTGCTCCTTCCCTGAGCTTCCCGCCTGGAAGTGTAGGTTGCTCGCTACTCTGAGCTCCGCTCCTGGCCCGCTACAAGACTACGAGAGCGAAAGCTCGGCCCCTTTCTGTCTCTCCCGCTGTTTTCCGCGTGTCCGGTGCCCCTCCGTCCCTCGTGGCTTGGAGCCGCGCCACTCACCCGCACCCGAGGCAGCCCCCGCTCCCCTGCTGAGACGGTGGCGCCCGCCGAGCGCGCCTGCCTCCAGCCCTGGCGGGGCGCGCCGCTCCTTAAGCTGCTGGCGCCGCTCCTCCGCCTCCTCCCTGCTCGCGGGGGCCGGGCCGCGCCGGGGCGCTTGCTCCTTACTTGGGGGGCTCAGCGGCGCTGGAGCCGCCGCAAGCCTGCACACCTGGCTTTATAGCCTCGGGGGTCTCCATGGCAATGGCTGCCCTGGAAGCGGGCTGAGCCTTCAGGGCAGGAACGCACGCGGCGGGGGAGACCGCCCCTGACCCCCACCCCTTTGTGGGCCACGAAGTCGGGGAGCGGCTCCTCCTCCGCGCTCCCCTGGGGCTGCGGCGGCAGTTGTGGGGCGGGGGTGGCGGCTGCTGCTGGGGGCCACATGCAGCAGGCCAGGCCAATCCCAAAGTCACAGTCGTCTTTCCTCGTCTCCCCGCCCTCCGCCCCCCCCCCCCCCAAGAGTCGGTGCTCCTGGCTCCTTAGAAACTTGGGACCTCGGACCCGTCGGGGAAGACGGAGGGCTTCTCGCTGCCCCCAGCGGTCCGGGTGGAAGGAAATGGGACCCCAAGAGGGCAGAACTGGACCATAAGCGAGCTGGGAGTTGGCGGCGAAAGGCGAACTGGAAGTAATTGCGGGGCGGGGGAGGGGGTATCTGCGCTGCGCACGGGGTGGGGGGGCGCTCATTCTGGCTGAGAACTGCCACTCGAAGTGTAGCGAATCACGCACTCACACACAATTGTTCTTCCCGCACACGCTCACTCTGAGCGGGGGTGGAGGGGAGAGTGTGCTCTCCAATCTCCGACGTCTCCAACCCCGACCACGCGCCCGATTGCCAGCTCCCGGCGGCTGACAGGCACAGGAGGGAGGAGCCGAGACGCGCGGCCCGAGCCGGAGCCTGGAGTGCTGCAGCCTCGTGAAGAGTTCCCTGGCGCCGCCACCCCGGAAAATGCGAGGGACAAACACGCAAGGCTCCCCTACGGTCCTCGCCTCCCTCCTGAGCACAAAACCACCCCCAGACCACAGGGCTCTGGTTTTGACTACTAGCTGACCCGTTTGAAAGGGAAGAAGAGAGCTCGAGTCAGGGAGGTGTGGAAAAACCACGGCAACCCCACTCGCTCCTGAGATGAAGGGCCGAGGTGCTGAGGCCTTGGTTGAGGGGAGTCTGGGCTCCTCAGAGACGCTGTGGGGTGGGAGTGGGGGGTTTGGCTGAGAGGGTAGTTGTGTGTGTAGGGGGGATGAATAGGGGGAAGAGAATCAGGTACCAGCTTCAGAATTTACTGAGACTTTTCATGAGCCAAGTATTGTGTTCGCAGTTGCGGGGAAACACAGAAGTTCAGTTCTGGGTAGAAGAGACCTTCCCTCCCAAGCAGGGAAGACAAGACCCGGACAAAAAAGTAGAGGCTATCACCAAGGGCTCAATACATAGGTTAAATACAAAACTGAGACAGTGCTCAGAGGAAAAGGTGGAATTGTGGGAAGGAGAAGGCTCTGGAGGAAGTCTGAAGACAGGACTTCTGAGGTGGTCTTCAAGCCTGTGGGGGATCTGGCTGCTAGGAAATGAGGAAGACATTCCAGACAGGGTTACTGAGGCCAGGCCAGGAAGCAAGAAAAACACCTGTAGGGGACAGTATTGAGGGCTGCTTTACTGAGAACCTTCCTATAGAAGACAGGAAATTAAGGGAATCATAAAGGTGTCCTGAGCCTGGGCAGAGCATTGATAGTATGCTTTGCAGCAGGAGCCGCCTGTGGAAAGGTTCTGGGCAAGGAGAGGATTTGCCCTTCCAGAAAGAAGACAGTGGGCTCAGATGGGTGAGTGGCAAAGTGCACATTGGGCCCTGCACTCCAGGCTTCTTGCCTTTCTCCAGCTCCCAGGCTTCAGGGATGCCCACTGGCATCCTGAGCCCAGCTATGGGGCTGGGACTCCCACACCCCTCTGTTCTGGGCGGTGGCGGTGGTGGTGTGTGTGCATGTGATATATACCTGTACACACTGTCAAGCTCCCACTCCCTTTATCTTCTCTCATTTTTTAATCCCTCTGCTCTGCCCATTTTCTCTCCTGGTGTCACAAAAAGGGCACAGCATTTGACATTGGAGTTAAGTCACAGCTTGAAGGCATTTATTAGCAGTGTGGCTCCAGGCCTGCATTGTCTCATCTGCAAAATGAAGCCGACAATACTAGCCCTGCCTACTTCTGGCAAGATCAAACTAGAGAGTGTCAGGGAAAGAGCTACATGGTTATTCAGAGTGTAGAAAATCCAAACTCGCCCACCCCAGACATGGGGGCCCCTCCTGGGGTGTCGCCTCAGGGTGAGTATAGACTCTCCAACCCCAGTGGGGGTGCAGGAAAGCTCTCCCCCTCCTCAGCAGAAGAAAGGCTTTCCTTCCCTTCATGACTCAATTCCCCTTTTTGCAGCATGAGGGAAATTGCTTTCTTCCCTCCTGTTTCCAGAGTCGGGGAAGGAGGTAACCCTGGAATCTGCATGTGGCAGGCCCACCTGACAAGCCAGGCAGCGACACACCCCAGGTAGAGGAGAGAAGCAGTGGGAACATGGAATGGGTCATTGCTCTGTCCTAAAGAACCATGGACTCCCTCCTCATTGGGGCTTCCGCCTCTGTTCCTGGGATGGATGGAGACAGTTCCAGGGAAGCACAGGAGTCAGAGGTTCCTGTCAGGGCCTCCACCCTGGCTTGGCAGACAGCGCCATGCTGGCCACTCTTTAGAAGGAGCAGCCAGTGCATTTGCCCCATCTGTCATCACCAAGCCAGCCAGGCCTGTGGCGGGTCTCAGGCCCTGGAGCCCTAGCTCTGACTTTTCCGTAGGCTCAGTAGGTTCTGAGCAGAAAAGAAATAGCAAAACTGGCGGGGGGGGAAAAAGAGCTGAGACGGTGCTGCAGAGCAGAGGCCCCAACAGCCAGAATTAGAAGCTGTCGCTTAGGGAGCTGAAGGCTGACAAGAGATGGAGCTGAGGCAGGGAGCAGGCAGGCACTCCACACTCTCCTCCCCTCCACCTGCTGAGCCTCTTCCCCCAGGCAGGCCCCAGGCTGGCAAAAGAGCTTCCTCCCAGAGGCGCTAGGCTCAGGTCTGCAGTCTGTCATTCTGTCTGCAGCCAGCGCCCCTCCCAGACCCCTTTCTTTCCCCCTCAAGTGTCACCAGCCCCCTCACCCTGTCATGTTGCACCAGCTCAGCAGGGTTGGGCCAGGTGGCACACGCCTGGGAGATCCAGAGAGCCGGGGAGGGGGTGGGGGGTGTAGGGGGTGGGGTGAGTCAGCAGGGGACTCTAGTATCTGAGTCAGCAATGGGACTGGGAAGGGGCGGGGACCCTTCTCTTCATGTAAAAGGTGAAACTGAGGCATGATGAATGGACGGGGAACCTTGCCCCAGCCCCACAGGTACACAGCAGGAATTCACCAGCTCAGGGCCCTGAGGGAAGGCATCAACCTCTCCTCTGCACATCCCCTACAGCCAGAGATTAACTCATCTCCAGGGCCCAAAGACTATGACATTTTCCCAGGGGGGCACCTTGCCCTTTTTCCAGAGGACAGAAAGCAGGGAGGTGGGTATCTGGGGCTGGCCCCCAACCTGCTATGCAGAGGCCTCTCCAAGAGGCAGGATTGCATTTCCTTCCCTATTCCTGGGCTTCCCAGCTCCACACTGGGGCCGGGAAACTGCCTGGTCTGGCTGAGAGGCTCAGGGAAGGCAGCTTCTCCTTCCCTTCAGCAGTCTCAGGCAAAAACAGGGGACTGTCCAGTTGACTCTATTTGGCACTGGCTCTGGCTTATGCCCACGTGCCTGGGTCAGTGAGCTCGTCTAGCCTGGATCCTCATCCCTACACGGTTCTACCCCTGGGCTAGCAGGGAGATGGGGCAGTGGAGTGCCCAGCAGGAGAACTAAAGACAGCACACTGCTCTAGGGTACAAGTGTCCCACCCTTGGCTGTATCCAGTGTGTATGCAGGCTGGACGTGTCAATGACAGGCCTTACTGCTGTGAATGAGCAGGACCCCTAGTCTCAACCTGCAACCCGGGAAGGCTGAGATCCCAGAGGTCCAGCACCCAGAGGTATGTAGGGTGGTGGCGGTGGTTCTGTTTATTTTTCGAAGGCACAGGTGCTCAGAGCTAATGGCATTTGTTATAACTCTCTGATAAGAAAACAACCTCTTCCCAGAATCAATCCCCACCTGGCTTCTCCCAGGCCAGTGCCTATTCCCATTTGGGATTTGGGACCATGCCACAGATGCGGCGAACAGCTGCCCACAAGCCCCTGTCGAGCAAGTGTTGGGTTCAACCATAACTACCACGGGGGCCTAAGAATGTGATCACTCTAAGTCTGCCTAAAGGGGCCCAGGTGGCCTGGAGGTTCACAGCTCCCCAAGAGGGTGGGGGGCACCTTTGCAGTAGGCTCTTCTGCTGCAAGCCCTGAGGGTGGAGACAAGGAAAGCCCACATCTGGGGGCGGGTGGAGAAAAGGAGTGACCTCATTTTCCAGTGGTTGTGGCATCAGACCTGCCAGAAGGGGAAGTGAATCCCCTTCGTGCCCAGAGGCAGGGCCATTCCTTTCCACTGGGCTCTGGAAGGGACTTCATCCTGGGGTTCAGCTCCCAAAGGGTTTTTTTATTTTATTCCCCAGGCTGTTTCATTTCAGGAGCATACTACCCCTGCCTCCCATTTCTTAGCTGTAGAGCAGAGACCAGGCTTAGGCAGGAAATATTGGGACAGGGTTCTTTTCAGTAGCAGTAAGAAGGGGAAAAAATAAATAAATTTCATAAAGGCAGGAGAGAAAATGATACTGACCTTGTCAGGCAGCCTGCGTGGGGGTGCATACTAGGAAGTAACCACCCCCCGCCCCCAGGCCTAGAAGAGTGTTCCAAAGGCCTTCCTTGGCCCCTCCCTGCAAGCCAGAGGCCCAGTGTCTCAGAGACCAGACATCTGAGGCAGCTTTTCCATGTCAGCCTCCCGTCCCCCACAGGCAGGAGGCCAGGGAAGGGACCTCAGCCTGGGATCCCGGAAGCAGCTGTCCCCAGGGAGCTTGGAGGTAGTGCCAGGCTCCACATCAGGGAGCTGACAAGGAGGCCAACTCAGGACAGGTCTGAGATGGGGCCTCACAACAGCAGGGTTTGGAGTTTGGTCCTGCTTGAACTAGAGGTGCTAGAGTGGAGGTTCCAGGTGGCCAGACCTAACCCTCCAGGTGAGAACAGTGAGTCCGGAGTGGGGCACCAATGGTTGCTCACTAGGAAAGGTGGAGTGCGGCCAGGACCCCATTTCCTGCCTCCCAGTCCATATTCTTGTGTCCTCAACGAATCTGTGACACTCATTCAGAGGAAGAAGTGAGGGATGAAGAGCAGGAAGTCCGACTGGAGAGGGCCTCTAAACCCAGACAGGCCCCTGCCCTGATGGTACCAGGTTCCTGCCTCCTCCTCCTCCTCCAGCTTAGCTGGAGGAGGGGGCTCCAGAGTCCAAGGGAGCCCCAGCTTCCAACAGCCTTAGAATGCGGGGGCCTTTCCTCCCAGGGGGATGGAGCCACATCCCAGAAAAGAACGAATGTCCTTACAGAATGTCCCAGTGGGATGGGGGCATCAGAGGCGACTCTCCTGGGCATCTGCCTTTGCTGTGAGTGGGTCCTGCTCACACAGCTCCTTGAAGGCCCCAAAGGATCTCTCAGGCTTGTCCTTGGCCTCAGAGGGGAAGCAGTCCCTGAGGCAGGTCCTCACTGACTCCTTCACCTCGGCCTCCAAGCCCTTCATCCTGGCCTCGTACTCTGCCAGTGCCTCCTGCTGGAACTGTGGGGACAGCAAAGACCACCACCTGTCTCAGAAGGGGCCAACCGCCCACTCTCTGGACAGTCAGACAAGGAGATGCCCAGTCTGTTCAGAGCTCCCAGGAGACTGGGGTGGGAGGTGGAGGGTAGTGGAGACCATCAGGGAACCTCTCAGGGAAGGGGGTACCAACCAGGCAAAGAGATGTATAGAACTACCTCCTCTTAAAGGGCCCCAGGACCCCGTGGGAATCGGGGCCTGTGGTCCACCAGTGAAGGCTGAGTCCCCTTCCCCTCACCCCATCCCCTGACTGGCAGCTCCCCGGGGCAGGCCAACTCTGCTGGTGGCCAGTGTAGTGGTCCCTGTCACCTGCTTTTCCATCTCCCGGATCTGCTCCAGGCAAGCTGCCTGCTTCTCTTCCAGCTTCTCCTGGTGCTTCTCCAGGTTCTCTGTCATCTGGGTGGGAGTGAGAGGCAGGGAATCAGGATAGCACAGACAGGCAACCTGGCTTGGAATCCAGCTACAGTCCCAGTTAACCAGCTGTAAGACTGGGGACAAATTTGTTACCCTTCAAACAGTTCTTTCAAATTTGTAAAATGAATAGTGTGTCTTGCTGGATTGTGCAGGAGTGTATGAGACGGTTCAAGTCAAGTACCTGGTTGAGAGCCTGGTATGAGGTCAGGTCTCAGTAAAAGCGAGCTGTGTTAGTGTTGTTAATGGTCCTGGGGGGGGGGCGGTTAGGTCCATTCTCAGCAGGGTTTTCCCTCCTTTTCTGACTTCTCGGAGCCTCAGGAAGCCCCCCTCACATCCCATCTTCCCCTGGCCATCTAGCCCCTTAACATTTCCATCCAGGGTGATTGGCCACAGACAGATCCCCTTAGGCTGGTACCCCACCCTCCCACAAAGGCCAGAACCACATAGCCTGGGGACTCCTCTTCCTCTTCATTGTCTCCTCCCATCCCTAGCTGCAGGGCCTGCTCTGGACTGTGCATCTCTTAAAGGCAAAGTAAAGGCCTGGGACCACCCCTTCCCTTCTATGTAGTGTGTGTGTGTGTGTGTGTGTGTGTGTGTGTGTGCGCGCGCGCGTGCGCATGTGTGTGTGTATGAAGGACACAGCTCTTACACACCTGCTTGATGGTTTGCACCACCTCCTGAATGTGAGAGTTGTTAATCTCTCTCTTCAGCCTGTTGGGGTGATCAGAGTTTCAGAGAGGGCAGGGGGCCCCTAGGAAGAGTTGAATGAGACCAAGTCTCCTCAGGGTGTAGACAAAATGAGAACTCCACCCTAAGAGCAGAACCAGCCAGAGGGGGTAATCATGGGGACCTAAGGAGGACTTGAGGGGCCACTGGGAGCTCCAGGGACTGTCTGAGGAAAGGGCTTCCTCACTGAAGTGCACTGTCCTACAAGGTGTGTGTGTGGGGGGGGGAGCTACTGTCCCAAGGTTGCACCTCCCTCTTTGTATGATTGGTTTTCCCTTAAATTCTCCTTTCTGAGAATTTTGATTCTCCTTTCTGATGGCTTCTGTGTTTTGCCTAAGGAGGACACTCTGATCAGAGGTGACAGAAATGGGATTAACTTTCGAAACCCAGGGGACAGGCACATCTCTGGAAAGTAAGTCAGGATCCACTTGTAGACAGGCCCCCTCCCACCTGGAGTGGTCCCTTCTCAGACCGGCCCTGGAGTCTGAGGCCTGGGCCTCCCTCCAGGGCTCACCTTTCTTGAGCCATCTTGTCCGAGGTGACTTTGACCATGGCCTGGATCCGCTCTATCCTCTTGGCCTCCAGCTTTTTCTTCATCTCTTTGGTATCACTGCAGAAAGACAAGCATCAGGAAGATGTTCTGAGGGGCCTGAGCCCTCCTGGGAGATAAGAGTCAGGCATGGGCGGGAGGCAATCATACGTCTCCAAGGTCTCCTTGAGGGTCTTCAATTCCGCAGCCTGCTTCTCTCTGGCCAGCTCCATCATCTTGGCGATTTGCTGCGGGAGGTGCGGGGGGGGGGGGCGGTTGTGCAAGGATGAGCTTGGCTAGAGGAGCCCTTTGCTGTGAGGCGGTGGGGACGGGGTGGTGTTGGTTGGGTTGTGGCTCCCTCCCCTCCCCCGCCCGGGCACCTCGGCCACGTGCTGCTCCTTGCGCTTCAGGATGCACTCGTACCGCTCCTCGCCCTGCTGCAGCAGCTCTAGCTCCAGGCGGTCCTTCAGCTCCTGCGCGCGCGCGTCCGCGCCCTCGGGGCCCTCGCGGCCCTCGCTCGGCGCGGCCCCGGCGGCCTCCTCGCAGAGCGGGGTCCTGTGGAGGCCACGTGTGGGGACAGGCCCTGAGCCCGCCTCGGAGGACAGGGCCCGCCGCCGCCGCCCTTACCTCTTCTTGCGGGAGCCCTTGCTCGCGCCGAGCCTGCGGCCCCCGCAGCCCCCCGGGCCCGGTGGCCCCAGCTCGGCCAGCTGCGCCGCGCCCCTCTGCAGCAGCTCCTCCCAGCGCCGCGCGCCGCGCCGCTCCAGGTCCCGCAGCTCCTTCTCGTGCCGCCGTTGCAGCTTCACGACGCCCTTCAGCTCCCGCAGCTCCTCCGGGCTGGCCGTCCGTGGCTCTGCGGGGGCCGGGGTGAGGTGCGCCGCCTCCCAGATCCCCCCACCCACCCCCCAGGAGTCTAGGACCCTTCCCAGACTCGTTCCCAAGATCACTCGGACTCAGCAGGCCTTACCCGCAGCTTCTTTCACGGCCTCCTCCCTGGCCCTGGCCCCGGCTGCTGCAAGAGCCACAGCGTGGGCTGAGAGGTGCGGGGACGGGGATTAGTTCTGTAGCCTACTCTCCCCTCCCTGGGGGGTGGGGGGGGTGGGTGGGTGGCATTATGGGCCCCCTGTAGCGCACTTTCCTGGCGCTGCGACTTCTCACACAGTTGTTCCCATCCCAGGTGAAAGTCTATTTTTGGGGGATGCTGTGGGTACCGCTGGAGAGGTCGAGGCCCTTCGAGTCTGTGGGAGGACCCTGCAGTGCTTACCTGCAGACCCGTTGCTCAGTGGGGCCAGTGCCCCATTGACGTGGCCGGCGACTGGACTCCCGGGTGGGAAGGGTTTCTGTGTAGGGAGAGCAGATTCGGAACATAGCACCAACATCTCTTGGTCTTTCAACCTAGGACTCTGCCTCCTCCCTCATCTTCCCTCCCAGAGGGCAAAGCTCCTGAACCAGGCAGCACAGACCTCAGGCAGAACTCCTATGGCTTCCTTGAGCTTCACAGACTTCTTATCGTGGGCACTGAAGAACTTGATGGGATTGGCAAGAGCCACGGTGAGATCTGGGTGCAGAGGGGCATTACTGGCCTGGTATGGAGATGTACCTGGAAGCCTCCCCCATCCTCACCTACCCCAGGATGCCCTGTCCTGCCCCACTCTGGAGGCTGGCTTGAGGAGGGGGAGGGGGAGTGAGTGGATCCCGGCTCCCAACATACTAAGGGCCTCCTACCTGCCCAGGTGTCAGGTACATAGTCCTTCATCTCCAGGAAGACAAAAAGCGCAGGCATGGTAAGGGCCATGTTGCTCTCGCTGTGCAGGCACAGATGGTGGTAGCCTGTTGGGCATGGCAGGGTGGGCAGTAAGCCATGCTCATTGCTGCCCAGCACTGCACAGGAGCAGCTAGGTACTCAAGACTCCTGGCTTTAGAGTCAGAGAGGCCAGGGCCTGAGTCTGATTCTGTACCTTCCTGGTTGTGTGACCTTGGGCAGATTAGTTTAAATCTCTGAGATTTTCCTCAGCTGTGAAATGGGGTGACTAGGGTCTACCCATGTGGTTATTGTTAGCATTAAGTGAGAACGTGTTATAAGCCCTAACTCATTTTAAGTGCCCAGTAAGTATCAGCTACTTGGGAAATTCCCCCAGTAGTTCCAGAATATTACAGACATTCTGATAGGTGGGCAGAGGCCCCACCTCTGTCAGTTTCCTATTCTTGCCTCATTCCTTAGGGCTGATAACTTGAGAGGGTTAGGTAAGGTCTCAGGGCCACCTCCCTGAAGCAGCCCCACCCTCTGGACAGGCTCCTAATACTGGCCTTCGTCTCAGACTGGCTGACAACAGCAAAGAAGGACTCCATCCTTACCAGAATTCAGGGCATTAATGGGGATGATGCGGTGTCCAAGAAATCTGTTGCCTTCCTCCATTACAGCCACCCTGAGGGAGGCCAGCTCAGGCATCAAGATCTAAGGAGAGTTCGGGACAGGACAAGCTAGGAGGTGGCCAACCTACCCACCTCCCTAGCTTCAGAAGTCTTAGTGTCAGTGTGAGAACATGGCAGGTGTTACCAGATTTGGCACACTCTAGGCCACACACGTAGGCATCCTCTCAGCTCATGCCATGGCTGGTCCACGCAGGGGAGAAGGGCTGGGTATGCAGCCCAGGGCTCGGGGGTCCTGGTGCAGGCAACCCTTGACAGCCTTGCCAATGAGCATCCAATGGGAGCAGAGCAAAAGACCCTCACCATTCCGTGGCATTCTGTACCCTCGACTGGGAGTTCACATTTCTGCCTCTCATCCTAACATGAACATACACACATACACACGCACACACACACACACACACACACACACACACACACACATGCACGCACCTGCTCACAAATTTCTGTAAACGCGGATTTGGGACTCTTAAAAATCAGGAAGCCATGGGGGGAGGGGAGGGGAGAGGATGAAGGAAGTCCCTTTATTTAGTTCCTCTTTTCTATAAGTAGAGGCCAAGAAGTAGGGACAGACCCCAGCCCCTGCCCTAGGTCCACACCTTCTCAAAGACAAAGGGCTCCTCCTTCCAGACAGGATTGATAGAGTTGGCACTGGGTGACAGCTTGGTGCGATAGCGCCTCTTGGGGTCCCCAGGAAGGCCAAACAGCTCCACTTCGACATAGGTGCGCACACTGCGTTCTGACAGGAACTGGCCAGAGATCACCTAGGGGTGGGGGCCCATGGGAGGCCGGCGTCAGCTCCCCCACCCAGGCCCTTCCCTAGCACCTGGGGCCTCCAGCTCCTGTGGCTAAAGCATCCATTCTTGCATACTGTGAAGAGCCCCATTCAGCTGGGGCTGTGTGGCTCAAGGGTTACAGCTAAGCTCTTGGCGACCAGGTGCTTCCAGCATTCAGGGAAGAAGTGTGGGCCTCCCCACCTCCCTCCTGGGCAAGGAAGGAACAGCGCCCTCCCCCAGGGCCTGGGGCTCCTGTGGACCCACTCTGCCTACTCTTCTCCCCTCCCCCATCCCAGCCTCAGCCCTTCCCCTTGGTTTCCATGGGGACCAAGAGGCAGCTTCCAGTGCTGAGGAGGAGGCAGTTTCCAAGGCAACTTGCTACTGCACGAACTGGCTTGGGCTGAAGTTTTCAGGATATCAGGGGAGGGGGGTTGGGAGGGGAGGAGTAGAGCTCTCTGTGTCTTTCTCCTCAAGTCCCCAGCCCTCCCGGCCACTTGTCCACCTCAGGGCCTTGCCGTAATGGAGAGGGTGGTGGCTACCACCACATCGATGCGGTCCACTGAGAAGGGGTTGAACTGCTTGTCTGGCCGGCGCATGAACTCATGCTTGAGGAGGTAGCCACTCTGCCCATTGAACTCAAACAGCGCCATGTTCTGCTGCATGGGCAGGTCTGGGGGGACAGGGGCACTCAGTGAGGAAGGCCCGGCCCTCGGTCTGCACCCAGTCTCTGTGTCCTACATTTCTCAGCCTCTCCTATCTTGTGAATGGGGCACTTGGGCTGACTGTGAGAATGAGGGTCTCTCATGACCTAGCCTGTTCCCTTGGGGTGTCTCATCTCTCAGGAAAGCTCCACAACCTGGAGTCAGCAGGAACAAAGCCACGACCAGACCACAGTTCGCTGTGGAAGTTGAGGCCAGCGAAGCAGGTGTTTCGATGGGCCCATTCAGGCAGAGCAGCCAGAACCCACGCCAGCACCCTGGCACCTTCACATACATACCCGTACACGTGCAATCATACAGGCATGAGCTAATGCATTTAGATCCCTGACCGCTCACACACCTGCACGTGCTCCCACAGCCTGAACAAACATCAGGACACTGATGTTCTAAAGACACCGAGCTGTTCTAAAGACCGCCCCCTCCCCACAGGGATGGGGTGAAGGTGGGAGAGGCAGGGGGCAGGGGAAGGTTCTCAGGGGCCTAGGAGTACCCTCACCCATCGTCTGGAAGTTGAGGGCAACCATCTGGCAACCAGCATTCCAGAACATCTGGGGCATGTAGTTGGAGGAGTCCATGCGGGTGCCCTTAGGGTAAATGCGGCTCATCTGGCGCTTGTTGTAGCTGCCTCAGAGTTTAGGAGCCCGGCCGAAGGCTGCCCACACCAGGAGGACCCAACAGCTCCTTCTGAAGCCCTGTCCCCAACCCTGCACCCCCACCAGGGACCCTGGCTATTGAGGCCTCAAGGATACTCCACAAACTGCACCGAGGCCTTGGAGAGCAGGTCATAAGCCTTGAGCTCTGTGAAGGAGGAGATGACATAACTTCGGTTCTTCTCTGTGTCGGAGAGAAAGGGCAGGGGGCCCATGTCAGGCTGTCCTCCTCCCTCCTTCCTCCCCTCCCTTTAGGCTAGCTCCCTCCAGCACAGAGATCCCTTCAACGCAGCATTTCTACTGAGGCCCAAGGGCTTAGGGGGCCAAGCTGATGTGCAGATCCATGTGAGTAACGGTGTGCTGGGGGCAAAGGGTATATGTGGGAGACGTGCACAGGGATGGGGTGTGTGCCACAGTCCTGCAGAGTGAGGGGTGTGTGCCCTGGATGGTACAGGAACATGCTGTGATATGCAGACAGTGAGCATGCAAGTTATATCTGAACATGAGGGCTGGGGGCAGGGGAGGGAGGATATACATCAAGGATCGGACACGCCATGGCTGAGCACAGGTGAGTTTGCAGGGTGCGGGTCCAGGAATGAGGAGTCAATGTTGCAGAGGTACACACTGCACAAGTGTGTGCAGAAAGAGGTGTTTACATGGGGGGCACGCCCAGAGGATGAGGGGAATGCATTATGCCTGTGTCAGGAGAAGTTGAACAGCATAGGTGTGCACAGGAAGGGAAGGGTGCAAGGGGCAGATGTGCACTGTCCCTTGCCTCTGCCTTTGGCCCTTCCTGGGAGTTCTCCTGCCTGGGGTGGGGAGATAGGAGGTGGGGGAGGGGACAGGGCTCCTGGGCTTGGGCCAGCCCGAGGCTCCGTTCATCCCTGAGAGCCACAGCACCTGCAGAAGGCTGCAGGAGCCTCAGGCCAACAGGGCTAAGATGGCCTGTCATAAGTGGCCTGCCTGTCACGGACACACTCCAGAGCATTCTGGTAGGTGCCAAGTTTCTCACTACAGTGCCGGCAAACTGGGAGCCGCTGCCACGTAAACAAGCCCTTTGCCTGACTCCTCTGCTGGCTATTTATAGACAGGGTCCCCAAGTCCAAGGAAGTGGGGGGGGGGTCCTTCTTCCTCTTCTCCCTACCCATCAAGCTGCTCTGCTGTCAGGATGCACTTCTTAAGGGCCTTCTCCTGAATCTGGCCTCGTCTCCAGCTTACCACCTTCTTCCCGCTTCATGCTTACTTACGGGCAGAGAACTCAAAGGAGATGAACTTGGTGGGTTGAATGTAATTCACTAGGCTGGACATCTCCTCATAAGCTGTCACCTCCAGGCCCGCTGTGCCCTAGGGAAGAGAGGGGAGGGTGGAGAAGGGGAGGGCAGGTACAGAACCCAGGGAGGTGGCCCCCTGCCCGCACCTGGAGGGCTCCGCAGAGGACACAGCAGAAGGGGCTCTGGGCTGCCCTCTACACACCTCGTCCGACTGCATCTTCTTGATCTCTTCCTCATTCAGGCTTCCCAACTCCTCCTCCTCTTCCACCTCTTCCTCCTCCGGCTCTGTTCCTTCTTCACCAGCCCACGCTGCCACACGCAGCTCCGTGAGCACTGGGGCCTGGGGACCCCATACATCCCCTCCAGGCCCAGCCCCTCTCTCCCCCTCCAGATGCTCCCCCTCCCACACCCCCTCTCCCAGGCCACCTCACCTGTGCCCTCACCCACAGAGGCACTGGGTGGGCAGTCGCCGTCAGCCTCCCCACCCGGCTCCTTGCTGGGGGATGCTGGGCCAGAAAACTGGTTCTTTTTGTTCTTGATGAGGATCTTGCCTCGGAGATCCTCGGGGCTGGGCAGGGGGATGCCTGGTTTCAGCTGAGGGAGAAGGGAGAGGGGAGAGGGTCAGTACCAAATCCTCCCCTTCAGGGTGCAGTCTCAGCAACTCTGTACCCGACCTGTGCTCCATCTGGCCCGCCTGCTTCTCCAGCCTCTCATCCCATCGTATCCTGTTGTGTGCTGTGCTCCTGCCTGACCCAACGTACACAGTTCCTCAGACAACACTCTTCTTGCCCAGCTGCTAGAATACTCTTTCCCCACCCTCACCAAAATAATCCAGTTTCCCCCTCAGATTTCAGCTTAGCCATCCCTTCCTCCAGGAAGACTTCCCTGATCCCCAAGTACTTCCATAGCAGCCCCTGGTTGTGATGACCTGGCTACTTGTCTGTCTCCCCACCAAAAGGTAAGCAACCTGAGGGCTGGAACTGTGTCTTTGTCACTAACATAGCCCCAAAGCCCAACACGGTGCCTGACACATGGTAGATGATAAGATTCTGGTCCCACAATCTTCCCAAATAAACCCCAACAACTTCTGGGAATATCTGCCTCCTTAACCTGGCCTTGACCTTGCCCTGGGCCCCCAGCCCCCAGGCCCAGATGCCCCACAGCAAATTCCACTCACTGGGAACTTTTCCAGGGGCTCTGTGAGTAGCATGTCCCCAAACATCGTCCGGCAATACTCAGCCATCTTGGCCTGTTGGCGGGGTCTGCAAGGAGCAGAAGTGGGTAGGTTTCAGCAGCTCTACCCCCTTCTTGTCCATCTTTTTGGGCCCCTGACCTGGGTCATCAGGGGCACAGGAGGTCAGGGAGGCAGGGACACAGACAGGAGAGCCTGGGGTCCCAAGGAACTTATAAAACCCGGGAGAGAGCTGGAGGGCATGGCTAGAGGTGGGGGACAGTTGGGAGAGGGCAGCTACAGGCAGGAGATGGGGACAAGAGAGAGAATGAGGCCGAACAGGTCTGATACGTACGAGTCCACATGGTTTTCAAATGACAGGATGACAGGATAGGGGGAGGTCTTAAAAGCACTTTCTGCAATGGCTTCAATTGCTTCCTGGAGGAGAAGGGGGCCCAGCCGAGAGGAGGTCAGTGCTCCAGGCCTCCCACCCCCAGTGGAACCCATCCCTACTCCCCAGTTTCAGGACACACACAGAACTGGAGGGCCACTGCTGGCCCTGTCTCCTCTGGTCCCCTCTAGTCCCTTCACTGGTCAAGGCCTCCCACCCCCCCCTCCTTTCAACTGCACCCCCAGAGAATTTATGGCCCAGGGCCCTTCCCTAGTGCCACTGCCTCCAGCTTCCACACACTGAGTCTGACCTTGAAATAGATGTCTGTGGTCATGGTAAAGCCGTGGGTGATGATGGGCTCCTCATCAGGGGGCCTGCCCTTCCAGCAGTCCAGCTCCACGCAGCGACAGCCAGCCAGCAGCACCTGGCGGTACATCTCTGCCGAGGAAAGGCCAGAGAACTGGCCAGCTGCACCAGAGCAAAAGGGAGAGTCAGGGGCTTCACCAGAGGCCGGTCCAGCTCGTCCGAGCCCTCTCCAACACAGTCTGTCCTTTTGCAGCCTGTGGGCGATCCCTGCGAGGGATGGATTCAGGGAACAGGAGCAGCCCCCGTAAAAGGAGAAGTCACAGTGAGGTCACCCTGGTCACCTGTCAGGTAGGTGTTGTGTGAGGAGTTGATGAAGTAATGGTTGAGTGGCTGTGTCATGTCTTGGTAGAGTATCAGCTTGTCCTGGGCCAGCACACTGTTCTCCGGCCCACAGAGAAACCACACCATGCCCTCAGGTGACAGCTGGCCTGGGGGGCAAGGGAAAGCTGTCAGGGCTACAGCCCAGCAGCCAGAGCAGGTCAGGCCCACAGGGATGAGGGGCTCCCTTAGTCCTCACCCCTCTGCACGTTGATTGCACTGGGCTCGTACTTGTCGATGAGGCCCCGCACTTGGTCAGGCCGGGCGGGCGGAAACAGCAAAGAGTTGAGGCGGGAGTCCCTCTGTTTCTGGTTGATGAATTTGGTCAGGTGCTCCTTGGTCATGTAGGGCTTGGCCTTGGCATGGCTGCAGGCCAGAGAGGTCTATAGCCCCTGGGCCGGGGAGCACGGACCACCGCCTCCTCCAGAGAAGCCACCTAATTCCCAGCATGACAAGTGGGATTTTAGCCACCACCCCTTCCCCATGCCCAGCCCAGCTAAGGAAGCTCACTAGGAAGTGAAGATCTCATCTATTTCTGGCCGAGGACAGAGGCTCATGAGGAAACTCTTGTAGACGGATTCTGGGAAGTCCTCAGGATTGATGGCATCATTCTGGGGGGATAGTTACCTGATCATTCCTGTCCCACCTTCTCAGTGCTAAGACCCACAAATGAGGCCCAGCCCTGCGCAAGGGGGCCTGTCAGAGGGAGGGCTCAGGGTGGGCCGAGCAGCATCAGGTACACCCCCAAGCACTGGCTTCTCAAGGTGCTGGTTGCTGAGCAGAAAGCATGCTTAGCTGGTTTGCCTTGCCTCTGAACTTGGACACAGGCTAGACCCTTGGCTGGGGCAGGATCAGAACTAGGGATGACCAGAGCAGGGAGGAAACAAGGTTAGCAGCAAGTGATGCTGCTGCCAGAGCAGTGAGCTGTCTTCGTTTTTTTTTTTTTTTTTTTTTTTTAAGTGGAGGACAACTTTTCCAAAAGATGCAACTTGAATATAAACAGTGCGCGGAACAGCAGGGCCCCCAGATGCACGAAGCAAAAACCAACCAAACTGAAGTGAGAAATAGACAGTTCAACGATAGTAGAGACACCAAAGAGCCCAAGGAACAATAACAAAAAAGACAAACTGGACTTCACCCTAATTAAAAACTTTTGTGCTTCAAAGCATACCATTGAGAAAGTGAGAAAGTCCACAGAATGGGAGAAAATACTTGCACACCGAATGTCTGGTAAAGGGACAACTCAACCAGCAAAGAGACAAACAACCCAGTGGAAAGACAGGCAGATTTGAATAGACATTTCTTCAAAGAAGATATGCAAATGACCAGTAAACACATGAAAAGATGCTCAGTCTCATTAGTCATTTGGGAAATGCAAATCAAAACCACAATGGGATACCACTTCACTCCCACAGGATGACAACAATTTTAAAAAGACAGACAACAACAAGTGTTGGTGAGGAAACTGTAACCCTCGTACATTGCCGGTACGATTGTAAAATGGTCAGTCGCTTTGGAAAACAATCTGGCAGTTCCTCAAAATGTTAAATAGACAGTTGCCACACGACCCAACTATTCTACCTCTAGGTATAGAGAATTGAAGACATACGTCCAGGCAAAATCACGCACACGAATGTTCACAACAGCATTATTCAAAATAGCCGAAAAGTAGAAACAGCCCAAATGTCATCAACTAACGAACATACATAAGCCACATGTGGTCTGTCCAAACTACGGGATATTACTCAGCAGTAAAAAGGAATGAAGTACTCATGCGTGCTACAACATGGAAGAACCTCGAAATCCTCACGCTAAATGATTGAAGCCTGACATATTGTATCTTCCATTTACGTGAATGTCCAGCTTAGGGATCTTTATAGAAGCAGAAACTGAAAGTAGACTAGTGGTCTCCAGGGATACTGTGCCTTTGCATTTCATCCCAGAAAAACCCAACCCATGTCTTCCAGGATCATACAGGAAGGCCAACATCAGTCATAGTTTGGAGCAGAGGGTCTGAACAAGAGAGCCAGCCCGTATCTCCCTAAGCCTGGGTCTTGGACCCATCAGCTCCAAGCAAAGGTAGGTCAGTGGGTCCTAGCAGGACACAAGGAGAGCTGACAAATAAGGGGGACTTAGCCAAGGTGGGAGCTCAGGAGGCAGGAGAACAGGAGAGGGGATGTGCAGCAAGCAGTACCGGCTGCAGGGCCCTCTGCAGGAGCCCATTTCCACCCTGTCTTTAACCCTATGCTTGCGTTCCTGTGACTGACTACATCAAGGAGTCACTAGCTGTGCCTGGAGGGGGAGTAGTCTTCCAAGGACCCATGTGGACAGGTGATCGATGAGGTCTTTGTTTTATTTATTTATAACATAACAATTTCTTATCAGGAGACAAAACTCCATGGGGTGCAAGCAGTGCCCCCCATGGGCACAGGGGACTGAGATCCACTCCCCTACCCAGGCAGGAACACTGGGCTCGGGCTGCATCTGCCCAGAGGGCTCTGGCTGCATCTGCCCAGAGGGCTCCTTTTTTTGTAATCCATGTAAGGCCCCTCATGGGGTGACCCTGCATACAGCTTGTAATTTTAAATTATTTAGCCAGAAGGGGAAAAATGTTTTCCTGTGTTAAGCTAAAGGCTGTGTCCTGGCAGCTTCAATGCTTGGTCTGTTCCTCTCCCCACACTGCACAACTAACCCCTTCTCCATATTTCAGACCCCTGCAGATTGTCCCCATCCTTGCTGACCTTATCTCCCTCCTCTAGGTGAGAACTTTCACTCTCACCTTTCATTCCAAGGCTAGAATGGGGATGCACCCACCTGCTTGCCCTGAACACAGTCCACCACCCACTGCCCGCACAGCCACCCAGGAGTAGGCAGTGTAGACCAACCTGTTCTGGATCCAGGCACCTCACCCCCACTGCCCCGGTCCTGTCTCTGTGCCTAGTATCAGAAGCCGGTGCTCTAGGGTTAACTGGCTTTTGGGGCTATTGGCCGGGCTGTGCCATCATCCCTGCCTTCACCACCTCCGACCAGACCTGGCCACACTGGGCCTCTTGTCACAGCCAGCTCAGGTGAGAGGGGGTGGGCTGGGGCAGAAGAACCACTCACCTTGCCTTTGGGGAGGTGGCAGGAGCTGAGGGCAGCTTCCACCCGCTTGCGGTCAGCAGGAAACATCTGGAAAAAACTGAAGGAGCAGAGAAAGGCACCAGGCAAAGACAGGGGTCAGACCTGGAGAGGAAAGGCTTTGAGGAGCTGAGCCGAAGTGTGGGAAGAGATTTGGGGAAACTCACTTCTTCACAGGAATCTTCCCTTCGGGATTGAGCTGCATCTTGAGCTTTACCAGGCTGGTGGGGCAGAAAGCATCTCACTTAGGCCCTGAGGCTGGCACACTTAACCCCACACACCAAGGCCGGGCAGACAGGCACTTACATTTTGTCCAGGAAGGTGCTGCGAGAGGCATTGGCTGTCAGCGGGTGCTTGACCAGAGCCAGTACATCTTCAGCCCAGTTCTGCAGGACCCCAGGGCACCGCAGTCAGACCCCTGACCACACAGGTGCCCTCAACCCCTGCAACCCTGGCCTGTCTCGCGGGAAGCCCAGGCTACCCCAGGTGCCCACCCCAGGCCAGGTGTGCCCCCACCATGCACCTGGCCCACGTTCTCCTTGTAGGAGACAAAGTTGTGGAAGGTGAGGTCCACCATGTCAGGGCCAGACACCACAGTGAGTGTCTTTAGCAGGAAGTTGTTGTCAGGAAAGTCCATGTTGAAGACATCCCGGAGCTTCTGGCTCTGCAGCAAGCAGCGACACGGGATCAGAAGTATGCCCCCATCCCTGCCCACTGTGGCTCTCCTTGTCCCTCCCCCTCAGCGTTTGAACTATGACCACCCAGGGCGGAGTCCCATCCCCATCTGAGGAGTCATGGGCCTCCGCTCCTTCCCATCCCCGACTCCAGGGGCCGGAGTGGAGATGGAGAGCCCACAGGAGGAGATTAACCTAGCCACAGGGCCTGGGAGTCCTGTGTATTTTGTTTGCCACTTTTCATTTGAAGATGAATTCTCAGGTCCCAGTCTCATGGAACCCAGCTTCCCACCAATCCCTTCCTCCATTTTTCCTACTGGCGTTAGGCATATATAGGCAAACCAGATGGGGAGGGGGTGGGCACAAGCAGTACCACCCAAACAGTCCAGGGTGCTCTAGGGGCAGGAACTGACCACACGACATGTCTGTTTATGGTACCAAAGCTCTGGAAAGCTCAGGAGCAGCCATGTCCCTTCCTCCGCTCTGGGATGAGGCCCTGCTACCCAGTCTGGGAACTCTTCCCCTTGCTCCAGAGATTAGGCTTCCCACACCCACAGGGACTCCTGCGTTGACCCCACAGAGCTTGTGGCCATGTTGAGACTGGGATGCCACTGGGCCCACCTACCTTGGGTATCTTGGCAAACTTCCCAAAGCGAGTATCCCTGATGCTGGTGATATCCAGAAACTCTATCTCCTGGAGGGTGTCCCGGTAGGAGCAAAGAAGGGATGAGAACAAAAAGGTCGGTCAAGAATGAAGAGCAGAGAGGAGGGAACTTCCAACATCCCTTCACATCTTGACCAATTGCCTTCTGTAGAAGCCAAGACTATCTGGGGTGGCCTGGACCCTACCCTTCCCTTCTCACCAATCAGGTTCTCCCCACTCATAGGAGCCTCCTCCCTTCCTGTGTCCATTCCTTCCCTGGCCATTCAAGTTACTCAGGACATATAGCCTGTGGTCTCGCCCATGCTATCCTGGATTCTCTCCAGGTTCCACTCCCTTCCCTCCATCCAGGTACTGAGACCCTATTTAATATTTCTGAGCCCCCAGTTTACCCAGAATAACAGGTAGAGAACCCGCCTTCAGTGGCAGTACTTTTTCCTTTCTCTCTCTTTCTCTCCAAGGGATGCTAAGTCTGGAACATCTTGGCCCAAGGCAGCCATGGTTGGAGTGACTGCATCCTCCCTCCCAAAGCAAATAGCCTCCGCCCACAGGAGATCCCCCAGAGCCACCCTTCCAGGTCTTTTTGTATTCCCTGAGCATTCACACCTCCACCCCTACATTATCAAAAGGTTGCTTTGACTCAACAGATCAGCAGGAGCTCAGGGCCATGGTAGGTAGGGGCTGCTTCACCTTACTCTGATATGTCCAATATAAGTAGTAGCCCTTGGGATCCACCCGGAGGATAACCGGGGAGGCTATTGTGGTTTCCTATAGACAGAAGTGGGGAGGGAAGGGAGGGAGGGAGGGAGGGAGGGAAGGGAGGGAGGGAGGAAGGAAGGAAGGAAGGAAGGAAGGAAGGAAGGAAGGAAGGAAGG